>NC_056750.1:475077084-475119584 GCF_019279795.1 Protopterus annectens
AGGGATTATAACAGAACAGTTCATTTTTTTCTGCTGATCTCACCATCACACATTCCACTATGACTCTTAAAAACAACTCAGATGTGAAAATTAAGAAATAATCCAAAATTAATTTAGCTGATCTTAGAACATTTTCTCTAACTAGAGTCCTCAAAAAGTACCTACCAGCTAAGGCACATCCCTTACAAACACAGTTTTTCTGCAGGCTGCCAAGCCAGGAAATTGGAATGCAGTCTGCAAACATACTATATAACTGACTATGTGATGGACTGCAGACTACATAACTTAAACTGCACTAACATGTCATCTGAGCAGTAAATGTGCCTCTAGACATGAAGTAAGTTAAACTGTCTGTTTATTGAACAGCAGTCACATGTCACTGTGTTATTCATCCATCGTCTCTTTCTTTTCTTCCCCTCATTGTCTTGTTCTACTTTTCCTAGATCTTTTTCATAGATCTCTCAATGACCTCTTAAATAATTTCTATTTCTTCTCCTGCGTTCTACGTTCTCTTCCTACATGCACATCTCATATTGCACACTCTCTTTCTCCTTACATCACTCAATACTGTGCATTCTGCTCACTTTCAAATGCTTTCACTACCCTTTGACCCCCCTACTTTACTTACACTACCTTTTATTTAAACTGCCAGCATTTTCACATTTTATTACTTGATTACGGCACTTCATGTATTAATGTATATATTTGTGAGCATGATGGCCTTCTTATTCTACTACCAATTAAACTACAAGAAAAAAGCAGAAAAGGAGACAGTTTAGCATTACCATAGTTATTTTAACCAGTCACTTATCCTGAAGCTATGCCCCAGCAGTAATAATTTATGAAGACATATCACGTGCCGAGTGATTTTGTTGCCTTATGCAATTAATGTAGCTGTACTACATTTAAACATCTATATCTTTACATTTATAGTTAATGCTGTTACTGCAAATGATGCTTTCTTTTTCCTAATGTGCGTTAACGGCTTGAAGCATTTCTCCTTCGGCCTCCACTGTGTATGAGTTTTGCAATCTGGACTTCCCAGTCAACAGATAAAATAAATAATATAAACAATAAATTAAGGATGTGGGAACTAGGATTTCTTGAAAACACTTAAAAGAAACTATATATAATTCAATAATAATTGTCTGGTTCAAAATACTACCATTATAAAACAACAGGGACCTATGAGTTCTTGAAGTCAGTCATTCTATGACTCAAACTCATCAAAGTAAAATCTCCTGGAATGATGTAACTTGTTGATTGGCTCTACTATGACAATACATACATACAGGCTAAGTTTCCCACATTACTAGGCGTTTTCTGCTATTCCCAGTACTGGTGCAGTAGTGAAGTTAGTGGCAACTATTTGAAATGTCAGGACCTGCTAGAGTAAGTCCTGAAATACAGAGACTAAATGGCTGAAAGATCCATCTTATATATGTTAAGTCCAAGATGCTATTTCTCAAAATATTCCCCTTTCTCCAAGGTATGGCAGTCTCAGAGTTGGTACATATACGTTTGGGGAGTTGGAGATCTTGCACCCCCCCCCCCCCCCGCCAACATGATAGTGCAGGGGGTGGCTTGCCACCCCTTGCAAAAAGAAGTTTAAAGGAGAAGAGCGATTTTTTGAGATTCACTCTTCTCCTGTGTTTTCAGTCTTTTTCTTCATCGTGATGGCACCTGGAATTTTGACTGCCAATATTTTAATAGGAAGCCTGAGTTAGCACATATAACTAAAGAGGTACAGGGAGCAAAGTTAAGCCCCCATAAAATTATTTTCAATGGTTTCACCAGCAGGATGATTGCATGCATATTTTTACAAGTTTGATTTGACTGCTAGCCCCACAGGAAGTTTTATTATGACTTCTCATAATTAGGCCTTAAAAATCATGTCAGACTTAATACACCATTCCAAACATAAATAGCTATTTATTTATTTTATTTAGATTCATTAATGAGCTTGGCAGACTGGACTGTAGAACCCTTTGCAGTCTCATTTTGAGCCAAAAACTATAGAGAATGATATTAAAGCTACAATAAAAATATATTGCTGCACACAATGCAAAAACAGATCACAGTACCATTATAAATAATTGGTAGTTAATTAAGCAATAACTGACAACGTGGTATAGTATATTGAAGATTTACTCATGGTTGGTGTGGTTTAATCACGAGGGCAAAGCCCGAGTGATTAAATAAAGCCAACCGTGGGTAAATCTTCAATATACCACAACCACGAAGTCCGTTATTGCTATTTATACAATGACATTATTTAAGAAAAAAAATACTTACTTTTCTTAAATAATGTCTTTGTATAATGGTGCATTACGGTTCTTCCGCCGGTGGTAGTATACTGCTTCCTTGCATTGATGTACTGCGCATGCGTATGGGACTTGCATTCCCATGCATACCCAGTACATCAATGCTTTGAAACGGAAGCAACGGAGAAAAGAAAGTCTCCATTGCTTTGTTTTTTTTCTTTTTTATTAAAAAAAAAGTTTTGGACACTTTATACCAATAGAAAAAAGTTTGGGAGACCGGACTTTTTCTTACAATGGGCACGCTGGCCAATCAGCGGCACATTTTGGAATATTAATGGGGGGGGGGGTCATTGTATAATTTAGTTTTATGTACAAATGCAACCATTAATGTATTTGTTCTAAGCAAAGGCCTAACTTAGAATGACAACAAACATGCACAAGAGCTTTTAGTATTGTAGAAGATTGTGTGTGGAAAACAGTATATAGCAAAGACTGAAGTTCAGCCTGAGGAAGGTGAAATATTTTTTTTTTGCCTTGAAGCATATTTGTTATTAAAGCTTTATGCACAGTAGCTAATATTGCTAAGGAATATGTACAGCTGGAGAGTTGGAAAATATAAATGATTCTGTAATGATTACAATATCATATCAGATGAACTAAATCTGTGACACAGATTAATATACTTTTAATTTTGGGAAGTTGCAACTAAATTCAGCTGTCCCTTTATATGGTTCTACCCATGCCCATCCCTACCTAGGTGTCTCAGAAGGCATACTGGACAGCCTGTCTGGTTTCCCAAAAGCCTTATGCAACATTCTGCATGCAGCCTCTACTAGAATAACATTGTATGGTGAAAGGCTCAAAGCAGCTGTGTCATATAACTTTGTCATTTGGAAAACTGTCACTGACTTTAGTATTTCTGACAAAGTACAACAAGTTTCTCTGAATTCTTTGTGCAACAAACAAACACAGTGAGGATATTAAGGAACCAGCTTGCACTTTCAAAACTGTGCAAACAAAATGTTGAATAATAGCTTTACTCAGATTTGCAATAAATGGCAACTTGGAAAGCCCATAACATTTCAAATGATAAGCCTAAGACCCCACATTTTGTTATAACTGAAGTTTATTGACTACTCTATGCTCATGACAGCAACAGTAATGATTAAAACAGCAAAACATCTGAGCCATTTGTACGACGACTGATTCATTGCAGTGTGATTGTTATTTAACAAGATCCCTACAGTTACTTGTATGGGAATATTAAGAAATCTAATATTTTAATGAAGAAGTGGGATTGTTAGTTTCCTAAAGTGTGCCAGTATTAAATCTAAATATTTGGAAGACATACACATATATATGCGTTTATATTATGCTGTCGAAAACTCAACTGTCGACAGCATAATAATCGACACGAAAATGTCGAAACCCCCAAAGATCGAACACACACAAAAAAAAAACACACCCGAACACAACACAAATTGCTCTATGCACCCCCCACACCCCTCGTTACTTAAATATACCAACTCCGAGATCGCACTACATTGCTGTAAACAGAAATCTCCCCTTACGGAGATTTCCATTTACACGTGCGATGACTTTTGCTTTCAGCATTTTGTTGCCGACAATATCAGCTTCAATATTGTCGTCCTTCGACAGGGTGAAGTAGACCCCATATATATACACACACATATATAAATGTATATATGAATATATGTATACACAGAGATATATATATATATATATATATATATATATATATATATATATATATACACACACACACACACACACACACACACACACACACAGATACACACACACATATTAAACAGAGCCATCACTACAGAGCTTTGCTGACTTTTACTAGTGAATGTGCTAATCTTACTGCTTATCAGTGGAATATTGCTAGCGGCTTATGCAAGGCTGCTTCTTAGTCTTGACTTAACCCAATAATATGCTCTACAGTATTTCCAGCTGGAATCGGGAAAATGGCCCAAACTTCCCTACCATGTGACACACCCACTCAAACATTTCCATTTTTATACTTTTACCTGTGATATCACTATGCAGTGTTATGGTCCAAACACTAACAGCTGTCTACCATACCAGCTTTGCAAAATGTTGTCTGTGACTGATGTACCTATTATGGATTATTGCACAGACAGATATATTATCACGGGCATCTAATCCAGGTGATTCCAATTTGCCCTACATAGAAACAGTAAATCTAAATGTCTACATTGTCAGTAACAAAGCTTATGCACTGGTCAGCAAAAGTATCTAAAACTAGAAAAATGATTCCACATTTATCCCTTTTCTTTTCTTATTCAAGAACACGGAGGGAAGCATTGTCTGTCTCTGCCTACTCTCATATGCAGTGAAAGGCATTTCAGTCACAGCCTTTAATAATGGCAACATTCCATAAGCACAGTCAATAAATCGCTGTTATTCCTTAATCATGGTGAAATCAAATAGCTTTTTCCTGCATCAAGTGTTACACTTTATTGAGCTTTAAAGTCAGAGGCTCAAAGTCAGAATTGCTGTCAGTGTTGTGCTGCAAGTATTCAAATGCATTTTGACTTTTTAGTTGCTGTTTGATCTGACAAAAAATCACTAAAGCCCAATTACCTCATCTGCCATTATACCATGGGTGGACACTTCAGGTTACCCACTGTTGTCCTCTAAAGCCATCAACATCATTTTCAGATGCTTTTCCCAATGAGTTTGACAATGCAGTACCCTCTATGACTAAACTTAACTCAGTGAAAGGTGACAGCTTCAGTGTAATCTGGAATACCTGTAGCATTAGTCAACTGGAACCATACTTAAATGAGCTCTTCCTCCGTGACCAGACCTAACCCACACTTCTAATCATTTTCTGCTGGACTGGATTCTCACTAGCACTACATTAACATTTCTCCAACCAGTCTTTAGTGACATGGCACTATCCCTACTTGCTTTTCCACCAAGAGGTTAAAATATGGTGGGTCCAGTATCACATAAATAATGCTCAAGCATTCTGTGCTGTAATTACTCTGAGAGACCAAAATTGGTCATATTTCACTTGCTACTTGTTCAGCTGGTCATAACTCACCTGTTCATAACTGAAGACTCATCTACATATTTCATTCAACACACTCAAATACATAGACTGTGTTTGCAAATTTATGTTCTCCTTGTTTATGCAACCTGAGAGGCAGCATATTTGTAGTTCAGTAGTATGGGACAGAACCTCCACATCAGAGTGCAGAGTTTTGCCTTCCTGCATAGAAAAAAAAAAAATTTAAAACTCACCACCAATGTTGAAAATATTGAGACTCAAGCAATCAGTATCGAGTTGGTGAAACTTGAGCACTTGATGTTCAGCTTAATGAAGCCGAGCCACTAAAACACAGCAGATGTGCTGCTGCCAATACAATGTTCAGGCAGTCTTCTTAGCTGGCAATAAAGCTAACGTAGAATGATGCTTTTTCTTTACATCTGAAGACTAATGTACCAAGCATAATGACCTCACTGCATGTCAAGCATTTATCCTATTATAACTAGGAGAATCAGTTAATCAGCAAACCCATGGCAACCTCTAGAAGAAACAAGAAAAACAGATTGTAGTGCATTTAAAATCCTAAATTCTCATTCAAGCTTAGTCAATGTTTGTAGTATTGCAATCCCAGTCAAAAAGTAAGCCACATTATGGCTAGCTGAAAAAAAAAACCAAACAAAAAAAAAGCTGCGCATAAGGTCTGTGAGAAATAGGCAATTTAAGGGGTTCAAACATAATGAAACGTATACCTATAGTAAAGCCTGTAAAATTTTCTTTCTTTCCACTGCCATCCAGTTACATGTCATTATACAGTTTTATTTTGTTTCTCATCCTACCCCCATTCCTCAACCACCCCCATTGCATTACATTTATAGAACCTGGTCTCCACTAACCTCACAAGCCCCTCTTATATGCACACACATATAGTTAATTTCCAGTCTCATTTTCTTCACAGCTCTAATACTCTAACCAACCAGACCTTAAGCTAAGCTTCTTTCTGTTTCCTCTCCTACTCTCCAATTTCATTCCAAAAGACTCTCCTACTTTTAATTTTAATCACTCACCCAGTTCTACCCTCAATGCACCCCTATTTTTTTTCATTTTACCTTCATATCACCCCTTTTAAAAAATTCTCTACTTTTAACATATATATTTTTACTCTGCACAGTCATTTCTCCTCCTCTCTCATTTCCTTCAGTTTCATTCTTAATTACTCCACATCTGCAATGTTACTATTCCACACAATTGTATTATTAGCCCTCACAACTTCTGCCTCCCTTATATATTACCAAACCCTACCTTTATATACAGCTCTCCACACCCACCCCAGTCGTCTCCCAAACACTATACAATATCCAGCTGTTAATCTCCCCTAGTGTCTTATCCTCTGCTAATGTCTATCTCTTTAAAATAAAGTATTACACCCACAACAACAGAGTCAGTAAGGCCTGCTAATGCCCACCTCTTTAAAATAAAGTATTACACCCACAATAACACAATTAGCAAGCCTTCCCCTTGACCAAGGTCAACATTCAAACACCCTTATTACACACACACCCTGCTGACCTTTCACTTAAAAATATGTGATGACATCTATCTTATCCCAGACCCTCCAACAACTGAACAAAATAACAACAAAATCTGCCACATCCCAAAACAGTCATCCCTCTAAGCGGTACCTTTACACAACTGACCTTGGAAGTATAAGAAACAAACTTACTGATGTACATGCCAGGTAGCCTGCCACTTTCCAGATATACTAGCAGCTACAGAAACTTGTCAAACAAGAAATAAAACATAAAGAAATCTTATCACATCAGATAAAACACCTTAAGACTTAACAAAACCCATAAAAAAGTGGTAAAGTGCCATTGTCTGCAAGATCCATCTCTAAGTCTCATATAAGCAAACCCTCACTCTTCAATGCAGAAATAATTATAGCGTCCCTGCAAATTAATATTCACAAAAGTCTTTACATTACAGCTTACTTTCCCCCAGGAAATAACATAGTTACAGCTGAAGAACTTTTGTCTTAGGCACCAGGTTGTATCAAGCAACATCTCACTCAAGGCAATTTTATGAGACCTGAATATTGATTGGCAAACAAATTACATTAATAGTCCCTGTAATGTCATTAATCAGTTTGGTTTCACTCAGCTTATTTCATCTATTCTCCAACAAGATACAATACAAACTCTGGTAAAGTCTCTACCTTGGATCATCTCTCTAATGCTCCAAATAAAATTCTGTTAACAAGAGCCTTACCTGACACCTTAAATGATCACCTACCCATCTTCATAACCTTGCTTGTAACTTTTGCTTCTTACGCAATGACCACTTCATTGCAGCACTAGACTCGGTCATCACGTGAGCTGTTCAAACGCTTCCACTTGAAGAAGCTGCAGCTCTGTTCATCTCAATTTTCTTTAACATACTAAATGAACTAGTCTCAACAAGAACTAAAAGAATCCAACTGAGTCCAGCACCCTGGCTTTCAAAAAGTACTAAATTGCTTATGAAAGAAAGAGATGTAGCCTGGAAAAACTGGAGCAAGTTAAAACCATTGCTGCCCATCAGTACTATAAATGTCTTGGAAACTCAACTAAAATCAAATCAAAACTGATAAAAAACACTAAATTAATATATAAGCAGCAAATTATAACAATGTCAAAGCTTTTTGAACTGCAATTGATAATCCGGTACACCAACACAACCCACACCTGCTTCATCGAGCCATACTAACAGCATAGAAAGCAAATTCAATACCCACTTCATCCAAACAGTAACCCCTCTTATTAAACTCTCAGCACTGGTAGACACAAGTTCCTCTCCTTCCTTGTTAACCCCCAAAACACCTTCATTCAAACCAGACTCAATTTCTACAATCAAAACACTACTGTTACCTTTAAAACCTACCACCCTTGCCCTGATGACATATCATTTGATAGTTAATAATTGCTGCTGATGTCCTAGCTTTTCTTATGTCGATCCTAATCAACTGCTCCATCACTGAAAGCTATGTCACAACCCTACGGAAAAGGTGCTACATTCTTCCTCTGCAGAAATGAGGAAACTCAAATGAGCTAACAAACTTCAGGCCTACAGCCATTCTGTCTCTACTCTCAAAAATTCTGTAGACGTATATCTAGTATCAGCTCAGCTTTCTCACAGGCAACTGAATCCTTTCCCCTATAGCATGGTTTCTGCCTTTTGCATAGTGCATGCACAGTTCTCATTAATTTTATAACATCTATTAACCAATATTGAAACTCTGGGAATTTAGACTCAGCACTTTTCCTAGATTTTTCAAATGCTTTCAACAAGGTACCCCACTAGAAACTGCTTCAAGAACTAATTTGCCTAGGAATACAGGAAACTTCACTATCTTGGTTCTCTGGCTACATCTCAAATCGGCAACAGCCAGTAAAATGGCAAAATGGTATCTCCTCTTTACTTCCCATTACAGTGGGTGTCCCTCAAGGATACATTTTAGGTCATCTGTTCAATAAATTCATTAATGATCTCCACATATCTTCTAGACAGGCCACTATCATACAGCACTCAGATGATTCTAGAATCATCTTTTCTACAAAAAATGTAGATAAATTAAAACAACTCACCCAAGAGTCTTTCAGCACCATAGAGACCTGACTCTCTGATAAACAGTTGGTCGTTATCCCTAAAAAAGTCAAAACTGTTCCTATTTACCCCAAAGCATTCATCTTACTAGAAAAATATCTTTAGTACCACTTCTGCTAATAGCACCAACATAGAACTAGTAAATCAAAATAAACTTCTAAGAATCACTATTGATGAAAGATTAAAATGTGATCATCACATAAAAGAAGCAGTAAAAAGCACCCACCGAATGCTAGGCGGTCTCTATGGAGTCAAACCATATCTCACTGATAATGCCAGAAAAAATACTGTACAATCCTTTCTCATCCTTATACAGCTTTAGGCTGCACCCATCTTGATTAACCTACAGTCCACTCAACTCTCACTCTTGGAACAGTGCTATAATAAGGTGGCAAAATTTGTCTCCAGTCGTCATTATAGGACACATCATTGGCTGTCCTTACAAAAAAAAAACTTCAGTGGTTAGAGCTAAGGCATTACCTTAAACTCTCCCAACAAGTCACTTCTCATAAACTTGTCTATCAGCCAGACAAATGCCCTAGTTTGAAAAATATTCTCCAAATTCCAACCAGAGTAGACAGTAGAGATTCACTTACAAAAAGTTAACAGCTCAGGTGAAGATTCTTTGAACTTCATCTTCCTGGCCAAAATTTGGAAATCCCTTCCTCTGTCTCTAAGAAACACAGTAAGCACTGACTCTCTTAAGCACAAACAAGATACTATCTAAACTATACCTGACTGTACATGCAGAACTCCTGGATGATAAATGTCTTGCACTTTATTTTTTTTCTTTTCAAGCACTATTTCCATAGACATTGGTCCAAAATCTCCTCCTTGTCTTCTGCCTCTCCCTCTTCTTTCTACTTATCCTAAAACATTATCTCACACCTTTTAATACTACTCTCCCATTTTCTCATTTTCTCTTCTTCTATCAAGCTAATTGCCAAATATATTTCATAACTCTTTGCATGATAATGCTATTAATTAATGTTATTCTGTTTAAATGTTGTCATTTTCCTGATTACATGGATACATCTGTTGATTACTTGTATACTTCTGTTTAATATGCTTTTTATGTATTATTTTCCGGTGCTTTTCTCCCTGAAAAAAGCGTTGCAGGTCAATATGTGTTGCTGCTATTAATTAATGATACTCTTTAAATTTTGCATACTTGTTGATTACTTATTTACCTCTGTTTACGATCTTCTTTATGTAGTATTGGAATTTTTATGGTACTTTTCAGAATGGGCCTCCTCTGATAAAGGGTAGCTTACTGCACAGTTACACTAGGCAGGTAAAAAGGTGCAATAAGTTAAATTAATTAATGACATTAAAATGGAGGAAAAACATATTACAACAGCAACTCTGGAAAGAAATGTATTTATAAGCTGCCATGCTGGAAAATATACAAATAATGCGGTGCACAACTGCCTTTTGGCACTCAAAACGTCTGTGCTGTGATTTCTGCATAAATATGTCATGGCTTCATCTGTTAAATTGTATGTCTTCCTGTTACAGAAGCTATAAATCTGGCTGAATGCATGAAAGTGGACCAAGGAATCCCAGAACTAATTGCATCTCCCCCACAACAATGTATACCATTTATTCCTTTTCAGCTAAATCTAAGTATGTGACTAGATTCTGGATATCTACTTGTGTTGGATCTAATAAGGTGCAATCACTCTCTCTTCAAAACATACCAGTTTTATTAACTGACATGCTGAAATGCTGAAAGGACAACATTTTGAAGTGAGTTGGGCACTTGCTTTTCTAAGCCCCCATGTTCCTCTTCCCCTGTGACTGAACCTTTGTCAGACTCTGAAGTTCAGAAAGTCCCTAACTAACTAAGCATGATGTGCTAGTTCTCAAAGACGCAGTCCAGATCATGAATGAGAAATAGTTTGGCTAGTGTTGTTGTCTGCACCTACTGATACGCGCTCAGGAAGAAGCACTGGTACAACCGCCATTGAGCACTGGCCATCAGATAAACATTCGTCACATGACTCATCATATCTAGCCATAAAACATACTGCTGTGTCAACATGTTTCCCAACACAGTGTTAATACACTTCTACTACATGGGTTGTACTGGGTCTACTTCACCTCACTGAAAACCCATTTCACTGAGACCAAATCACCTAAAGTTCAAATCACTGAAAATTCATTTCACTGAATTGTAAGCTATAGACTTGATGTGGCAGTCTGCAGAGTACTGTGAAGCAAGTAAAGGGTATATGCCCTCATTCCCACTGTAGTGCGATCTGGAGTTAGTATATATATTTGGGGGGTGTGGGGGCCACAGCCCCCCAGTTAGTTTGGTTTTATATTGGCTGGTTTCTGTTAAGAGGATAAATAAGTAGTTTTTAAGTTGTAGAGGGAGGTAGGCTTTAGTTTTGTGAGTTTGTTTGTCTTTGGTTTCCCATTTACTCTTGTGTAATGTAGCACTGTAAGCTGTCAGTGACATGAGATTCAATAAAATGAACTTTCCAGTGTTATGAACTTTAGGTGAGTTGGTCTCGGTGAAATGAATTTCAGTGAAATGGGATTTCAGTGAAGTAAAATAGACCCGTTGTACCTTATCTGACACGTGCATCATTATAACGCAGAATAATAAAGTGCCCCATTGAATGTGCACTGAGATTACTATGATCAATGTCCTATTTAGTTCTTCTTCGATCATTTTTAGAGTTCATTTGCCTTGGTGCATTTTACTACAGGTTTAGAATTGACCTTTTTGGGCTCCATGGTACACTTCAGACATCAGCTAATAACACTGCTATGACTTTTGGGGATATACTCTACTTGTTATCTTTGATGTTATGTATAGATCTATATGTTCAGGTATACAGGAAACCGAATCAGGAATAATGAACTATGTGGCCACCTCATAAGTACTACAGTTTATTATGGCTATGTTTGTGATGGCTATTAGCCACCAAAACTATATATAACTACCGCTAGCATTCTACTTTTCACAAAACTGTACCTAAAGTGAACTTTTTCTTGATCATCATGTTAAAGAGACCATCCTTTCAGCACCGTCAACTCTCCTGTCTTGGCAAATATATGCTATTCATTAAAAAAATATGCATTATTTCAATAAAGGAAAGATCCATTTGAGCACATCTGATTACATACTCCAAATGTACACGAACATATCATAAATGCAAAGCATTATTTAAAAATCTCATAACAGTTTTTTGCTTTGCCATTAAAAATCCTTTTTCTTAATGAGAGAGTCTTAACATTATGCAGAGAGAAAAAGATCCAGTTAAGTCAAATTTCATAATTTTTTTAAAGCTTTGCAAAAAAACAAACAAAAAAAGAACAGCAGACATATAGCTGCCTTTAAATACTCATGGGGTAACAAAAGAAGAGGTCACTTGAAAAAAAATCATACAAACACACACATCTGTATATGTATGGTCACTGAAGACATATATATCTAAATATAATTTGTCCTTTAATACAGTACTGGAATGGGATGATACTTTAATGGAAGCAGGAAAGGCATGCTGTGAATGAGCCTTGAGCAAAGAGGATGCATGTGAATATACACTACATCTGTAACTTGAGCACCAAACCAGAAAGCAAATCATCTGAGATTTGATGAGAAATTAGGAAAACTGTGTCCTAACCTTTCTGTTTACCCAACACACAAAACACTTGCATTGCTAGTCATTTACTTTATATTTCTTAGTACTATATCTGGCATGTACTAAACCTTCAGCAAGCATGAGAGCAATAATGACCATGTCTGAAATGCTTAGAAGGCCATTCTTTATCCATTTTTCAAGCAGAAAGTCACTGAATGACAAAAAAAGAAACTAAATACATGAACCAAAAACAGCTGTGGTGGACAAAAAGCAGTGATCCTAACTTTCTGTGACCTCAAATAACACAGTCCAGGGAAAAAGAAAACAATCTCATGAAATATGAAAATGAAATCACAATTTTTATACACAATACTGCAGACTGTATTATAAAAAATGGAATGTATTCTTTACTTCAAGTTATTTGACTTAGACAGCTGTATTAAATCTGTATCATGCAGTCGCTGCAGAATAAATAGCCCCTGAACTTAAGAGTGAATGTAATGTTTACACAGTAAATCTGGTCTTTGATTAAAATTACATTTATCATAATACATTTACAGGGAATAAGATTTAATACAGCTATGAACTCATTAGTTGCACATGTCACTGGAAGAAGCATGCTGTTCTATTCTCTTCCATATGTACATAATAAACTTTATGCTATGAATATATGCCTTGCAAGAAAAAATATAAATATATGATGGAAACAGAAACTCCAGGATACGTCCAGTTTTCCAAAATAATATCATCCCTAATCATTATATTCTTTAGAATTAACTAGTACTATGGAACAAAAACAATATGGCCACTGGGATAATCAAAAGCATGTTATGGCTATGACACAAAAATGAAAACCTAGGAATAGTTTGAATCCCATAAGTCTGATTTGAATAGCACATGTATTATTTATTCAGTCTAATTAGTTGGGTTAATAGTACTGAGGCAAAGACACATTGATAGGGAAAGCCCATGGGAAAAAGCTTTACAACACGAACAATACAATTTATTATTTTATTTAACATAAGCAGTATAATTTTGGGATGTAGTGTCAGAGTTCATATGGACAAATGGGCACAATATAATCTGAACCAAGGCAGAATCTGAAGAAAACGATTGAACAATAGATATTGAAAATGAGAAATGGCCACACAAGTCACTGTGTTACCACTGCTGTTCCAGCATTTACCAAGCCTTGAACACTAAGAGACTGAAGAAAAGTCTCAGCTTCCATCTGTTCCAGGGATACATCTAAAAACAGTCTCAGGCTTTAGTTTCTTAAACCTGTACAAGTTAAACAATTGCTATTAATTCACTAAGTATGCAATTCTTCTGTGAAAGGCAGCATTTTAATACAGTAATGCAAATGCAAAGAAGAATGCTTTATAAAGTGTACTAATGCTACAGAAAAAAAATACTTTTGGCATAAACTATAAAAAGTGAGAAGGTTAAAAAAGAAATTATCATGAAATCTTACTTCTGAAGCCATCACCCTATTAGCAGTGTCCTAAAATGTGCATGTTTTATGAATGCCAACTGTTATTATTTAGTGACCCGAACTAATAGATGTACAAGCTCTCATGGCTTGGGAGAAGTGTTTCAGTGGCAAAAATATTAAGGTGATGCATAAACTTCCAGGGTCATGGGTCAAGTGATTCAGTGACAAAGGCCAAAGATAAAGCAGAGTCTAAGAATGTACCTGAAACACACAAGATTTGTGAATGATAGTGATAAAATTCTTTCAGTTTGGTTTCATTATTTTGTAGAGTTTTCTAACATCACATCTGAGTATTAGAAGAACATTTCACTTGCAGTGCTCTTGCCAAAGTTGATTTTGCAACAATGGCAGTTCTTACGAAATGCCCCCCTCTCCCCACAACACATGTGCATTTCTCTCTCTCTATGTATCTGTATGTGTGCGTGTGCGTGTGTGTGTGTGTGTGTATGTATGTATGTATTTATATATATATATATATATATATATATTTAAGAAATAAGCCATGACTGTGCATGGATATATCAGGTTGAAGCCTGAGTAATTAGAGAAAGCCTACCATGGGTAAATTCTGATATACCCATAAACAGGAATAGATTATTGGTTTTATACAATGACATTTTTACATTTTTCAATAAAGACACTGCATACCTTTCTTAATTTCTTTGTATAATGGCACTTCAGTTTTCTTCTATGTTGTCTTCTGTGGACTGATGTACTTTACATGTGTATGGAATCTGCATTCCCATGATTTTTTTTTAATTTTTAAAAAGTCAGGATTGTGACAAAAGGAGGTTCTGCCAGCACAGCTAGCTGGAATTTTGTAAATAATCACGTCATTTGTCAATATCAACATGATTCATATGCTTGTGCTAAAATGTATCAGAACTATATGTTGTCTGCATATCAAACTGCTGGTACAGAAGCATGTGTTGAAAGGGTTTGTAAAGTACTGAGCTTAAAGATGTATCCATAGTGTATCCTACTGGAAAAGAACAGAAATGTATATACATTATTGTAACTCTGTAAATGTATATATTTTAACAGTGGAAACTGAAACACAGAAGGTTAACTTGCAAAACGTCAGAAAAAAATGTTAAATTAAATTATTTTATAACTGCACAATAAAACATGGTTTCAATGCAGCAAGGGGAGATAACTTATAAAACTAGGGAGCCTTCTGCATTGCCTTGTAAGCATTTTACTGTTTTATGTCTTCCAGCATCTACAAAAATCTGAGGGCTATGTATTTTTCACAGGTAGATGCTAAATGCTGGCAGTTTCTAACAATGGGGGGGGTTTAGCTTGGGGACTAAAGTCAAATGACAAGAAATGATGTCACCCGCAAGCTAACCCAGCAGTAGTATTTGAGATATTAATGTAAAAACTCTCTGAGAGAGATAGAGTATCCTGTATTCTGACTTGTACCCAACAATATCAGCTAGAAGATCCATTCACCACACTTGCCTTGCTCTGTAAGTAAGTTAACTAGGGTACAGTAATTTCTTATAGATATAGTCAGGAATATAGCTGAACTTAATTTAGATGTTTTTCTTTATTTATCTGAGACTGACCTGCAATGTTGTTTTAAATATTTCCTTTGATTTTGAACTCTGATGTAACTGTGATTATTTACTGAATATTTTCTCACTCTTTTATTATTTATTATTAACTTGTTTATTAATTGTGGCCAATATTTTTGAGAATATTTAAGTTCTGAGAGTACTTGCATACTTATTTAGTGACACTGTGGGCCACTACTTATAGTCTTGCTCTTGGTCAAACTACCATTTGTATTGATAGTAACATTACACAGTAAGATTAGACAGAACTTTGTTAAGGGCCTTAAAGTAGCTGATAAGGAGTGACTGGTGGCAGAGACTGAGAAGAAAGGAGCATAGCTAGTAAACCCATGCCAGCCTTTCCCACGTGTGCATCTGAGTGTGTGTGTGTGTGTGTGTGTGTGTGTGTGTGTGTGTGTATAAATCAAACCTCAAAGATTGTGTGTGTGTGTGTTTGTGTGAGTGTGTGAGCGCTACTGGGGCAGGGACACGAAGCACTGGTTGGACAGAGAAGGTGCTGGAGGCCTTGGTTTGGTCACTCAGCTGAGATCTCAACTCTATAGCTGTGCCAGTGGGGAATCTTATTTTGGGATCTGGAGGAAGAGAAAGAAACCAGCCCCAGACTGACTGTGGTCTCTGTGTACTCTTAAGTGAAATTGCAGTTGATGCAGAAAGCTGCATCTGAAAATACTGTGTGTGTCCCTATCATCCTCCCAGTGTGTACGTTCCCCACCTTTGTCAGTGGTAAGAATTGAGGCGCCTTGATTACTGGGCCAGTGGTGGGGCATCACAAGGATTTTATGAGGGTTGGTGGAAAAATACAAGGAAAATCAGATATGTTTCTGTTTCATTAGCTTTGCAGAACATACCAGATTTTTTTTTGTATTTTGCTGTCCTCCAGTATATGCCAATAGAATGTCTGGATGCTCAATGGTACTTTAGTGGCCAGAGTTTTTTCTATTGCTATATGGTCGGATTTACAATGGGCACACTGGTTGTGCTGTCCAATCGGTTGTATAAATAGATAGATAGATAGATGATGGAAAGACAGTGAGAGGGAGAGAGAGAGATGCGCACATGCTCAAACACACACACACACACACACACACACACACACACACACACACACACACACACACACCACACAATACAGAAATATTTGTATTTGTTAACCGGGGAACACTACTGATCCCACACACATGAATTTTGTGGACTCATACTGGGAAGACTGCCTTGTTAAGCAACTTGAACACAGACACACTAAAGGCAAACTAAAGTTGAGGGAATCAAACCCTAGACTTCAGGAAGCAGTTCATCATAAAGGAATACATATATACACATACATACACACACACACGCACACACACACACACACACACACACACACACACACACACACACACACACACACACACACACACACACACACATGCACATACTTATACAGATAAATAGATAGACAGATAACAAACCCCAAACATCTCTGCACAAAACTAGCTACGTATAAAACTGTCATAAAAATGCAATGCTTACTGCATCAAAAAATTAAACATTATTACTGATTAAGCACCATAGTGTAACATAAGTATCCACATATGCTGTTAACTCACTGCTATAAATAAGCTCCCCATGATTACTATACACTTTATTACCAATTTCTATAACACTGGGGAAGTTTGTTATCCTCAAGTCCTTTGGTCTCCTTTGATTCATTGTGAAATAGTTGAAAAAAAAAAAGATTATCCCAAATTAGACATTTATGTTTAGAAATTGATATCAACTTTCATTAGAGATACATTGACTAGTATATGGTCATCCTGGAGATTTTAGGTATTAGCCTGAGGTTTTGTTTCAGTCTTGCAGGTTTAGATATGAAACAGCTATGGAAGAAACTAACTCACAAGATGATGACATTCATTTTTTTTAATCTTTGCTGGATAGCTTACTCATTGAGGTGCTGCATTCAGCAATAGTAGAAAAAAAAGTTTAACCACCAATGATTCAAAATAACGCACACAAGGACTATTTTTTGTAAGAAAATAATGTTATATTTAATGACCCTTATTTTACTATATAATTTCTACTTCTACATGTTAAGCCTAGAGTATGGTCTTATCCATACCATGTGCTAAGAAGACTTGGATAATAAGCATGGGGAAGGGGAGCATAGGACAAACTTTTCAAACAGTACCTCTACACACACACACACACACACACACACACACACACACACACACACACACACAAGCCCCTTGCACACAGCAAACTGCCTTAACAGTTCTGCATAGCTATCATTAAGAAATGGCCTACAATTACTGACATCAACCTACAGAACCAGTAATTATCTGGAAGTTACTTCTGCCCATCTGCATTAATACTTGAAAATAGTACATGAAGTTATTATAACATCACTGCTATATCAAACATTGTCCACCCAGTAATGTTTTCATACAAATTAACTGGAAACACTGATAGCGCCATGAACCAGTTAATGCAAACAGTTCAAGTTCCAGAATAGCTGTTCAACCAGTCTGGAGAGGCAGCCTAGGAATTCATTATCAGTCAAGTTTCAAACAATATATATAGTGTGGAGTGAAAGTGTTCCAGACACACTGCTGGGATAACTTCTAGTCTTATAGCACATTAAATACTGGACTCCACAGTGTTTTATTTGGCTGGATCCATCTCGTTGTACTAAAATGCCTTTTAATCTTAGCTAGAAAGAACATGAATCTGAAAGTGAAGACAGGATGATAAATTTACACAGACTATTCTATTCAAGCAAGCATAGTCAAATTGCAGTTTTACATCAAGAACATATTTTATGATCTCGTGATGTCGCAAATGGAAGAATATCAGGAAAACACTTCACTTAATAATGATATTACATATTTCCAGGGAAACACAAGTGTGGGAGCAGACAAAATTATCAGCTCAGTAACAACTTTCATCACATAAATATTAACTCTTTTAAGTGGTACAGAATAGTTCTAAATGTAATATACTTTTAACAGTCCTGTCTGGTAGATACAAGGTGTTTCCAAAAGATGGGGTGTCTGTTAAAATTATAGGGACCTTTCTTAAGGTCCTCAGAATACATGAATTACAAATGGGAACAAATATATACAGTGTCCAAATGTGTAGCACCTTGGAGTACTCACCCTACTCTGAAGTACAGTGCCTCAGAGGGTGTATAAATATGCAGCAGGTGTATTGGGGAATCTTCATACAAAATTTTTAATGTTGTAATAACATGTTTAGAAATGCAATGTATTTGATTATATCACAGTTCGTTTTCCAAACAGGTTTATAAGTGTTCCTTGTGATTGGGAACTGTTTCGTATGCATGGTTGCACATACTGTGAAAGCTATTCTTAAAGTGGAACCATAAGTACTTTGCCATCTTTTTTCCTTTTGATGTCATCTCAAAAAAGTTACGCCACACATTAAGCAGGGGTAAATGTAACAAAATGACTGCCTCATAAATTACATTGTGATTTTAAACAGACTCTTCAACAAACTAAAAGAATCCACATTGATTTACTACTTCCAGCAACAATCTAAATTCTTCCGAAAAGTCACTAACTTTATTGCAGTACATCAGCAACAGTTACATGCAGAAATAAAGGCTACATTGTATAAGAATTTACTTATTGGTGAAGAAGATCAAAAACATCACATACATTTGGCCCTTAGAAAAACTTGAGTTTAAATGAATTTCCTATTTCAAATATAAACAAAATTCTTCACTTAACCAACAAATGAGCTACACCAAAGGTGAAACTTGCATTAAGCTGTAAAAACACTTAAATTACACTTTTGTAGTCACTGCTGCTTCTGATCGTGTAACAAACTAGACAGCATGGTTTTTTGATTTAACAATAACCACTGATAAGCTCACTATAAAAAAAAAAACAGGAACAGACTTCCATAAGTCAAAACAATACAGTGATCTCTGCATGATTCAAAGGCAGATAAATATAGCTCTGTCTAACGTTTAAGGTTGCTAAGGAAGAGAACACACCTTTTTAGCAATCGGGATCATCTAAAAGCAAACTGCCTTGTCAATCACAGCCCAGCTAAGTGATGAGTTTTCTTTAAGAATGCCCAGTTGCATGAATTAAATGGAAATTTTTTTTTAAGGTAAAGAGATTTTTCTTCCAAGGTAAATAATGATGTAATTATGTTTCCAGTCCTACTGTGTTTAAGAACACTCTCTAAGCCAGCAACCTTGCTAGACATTATTACAGCTTGAATTACTCCCACAACTCTTTTTCCAGCAGTAAGTAGCTAGCCAGCCACATATGCTACACATGTGCATCCTGTTCCACAAAGTTAATGCCTTTACGCTATAGTCACTTAGCAGTTTCCCCTTCCTTTCTGAAAATTTCCTCAAACTCAGCAGATCAGATGGCTTGACTTACCTAAATATGGTATGGTGGGAACCATCTTTAAACTCCTGATGTAGTCCCGTGTCCTTTTGTAGTTATCTTCCTTTGACAGCAAGTAATCCAGCTTCTCAAATGTGGTCTTATCCTTACGACTTACAAGCTATGGGTATGAAAAGAGGCAAGTCATGTCTTTATAATTATATACATTAAAAATATGTTTGAATTTTTATAGCTTCATTCCAATGGTACATGCAACAAGGAAAACAGCATCTGTGTGATGCTTTAAGAGATTATTCCTTTATGTAAGAATAAACAACAAAAGAGAATAAACAACAAAAGACACACTAATGTCAAAGTTACTCCATTTACGTGCAGTGACAGTGATAGCCTAAATAATACATTTTTTATTTGTTAAATGGAAGAAAATATCTTTGTAAACGGTCATTGATGACAGAGGTTAGATAACTGTCCAAGTCATTATTGTGGGATAATTAAACACCTGTCATGTTCATCTGCTTCAGATACTAAGAGCACAATAAACAATACTGATATAAAATAAATATTTATAACCCTTTGTCAGAATTGCTTACAATCTTAAAATGAATTCTATTTAGATCATCTGATGAACATGTCTTTAACCAAGATTTGAAATTCTTTTGTTTTTTTTTTTCCTATGTCGTTCTAAACAATGACAAGGATAAGATAGATTTGTATTATGGGGCATACAAAATGTATTGGCCTTTACTCATAATCTAGAAAAATATAAATAAATGACCAAGTCATAATGTTAGTTTACATATGTTCAATGTGTTCACTATACATTTAAATTAATCAAGCTATGGCACAGCATCAAGCCCACGACTATTACCACAAACCACTAAAACAATTCATTTTTCTGTATTTAATCATCCATGGTCCCCTAATTAAATCTGCACAGTTGGTCAGTTCCTACCATTGTGTCATCCCAGAACATCCTGCTGCTCTAAGCTGTAACCTCTACCTCTTAGCTGCTAGGAGAAACACTTTGCTGTACTGTTGAGCCCTATAAGTTGGGCACACAGTGAAACGTATAAATCCCTATAAACATCTGGAGTATTAAATCAGCTAAGGTTAAAAAGTAATACATTTCAATAAATCCTTAATACCTACTACTAGTATTTTTCTATCAAACAGGGTATTACAGCACAAAATAGTTAAAACTTTCTAGCTTACCACCAGTTTCTGGAACCATGGGAGGTTAGTGTACCTTTACAGACCATTTGCTCTCACACTGGTAGCATTATGTAGACTGAGACAGTGCACAGCCTGTTTCATACTTACTAACAACTTAGTACTTCCATACATGGAATCTACATGTGAGAATTATAATACTTACTAAATCTGGACCTATCCTCTCACCAAATCATTGAATCAGTACACACCAGTTTGTCATAACTTGCACCCACCTATCATTTGTATGTCATTCACCTGAATGAAGACTTTTTTTATGCTGAGATATTTAAGATACCTTTCCCTAAGCCTCACAGGCCCTTAACGCATGGGCCTGACAAAAAATTTCTCAGCATGAGAAAGGCACTCCAGTAATGACACATATACCACCATTTGACATTGTAAAAAAGGACCATCAGAATGTTACACTTAAACCCTTAAGGCATCTTGGACTAGCCACTATGTGCAGTAATGTCCTATTCATATGTGACTACAAAGTGACACACAAACATGCAGAATGCACGAGGCTGGGTAAAGAAAAAGTGACAGTGAGCTGCCTCCATACGTCATTATATGACAAGCTGCTAAAACATTCACATCTCTTTAATGCAGGTACACTTATTGCATGATCATTGTCTAGGAGTTACAGACCAGTGGTCAAAAATTCATATTGTCAGACAGAAAAAAGCCAATACGGCTGACTGGAAAAACAGTTGACTGCATGTACAGGCTTTCTCTCAGTGCTAGACTGTGGTACAGTGGAGATCTGAGAATTTGCCTTTCCCCACTGTATGACAATCCTAAAATTAATGTTCTGCAGCTGCTTGCAACAGTACTTAGTACACACAAAACTACAAGGGAGCAGTAGAGAAGGGTGCTAAACTGAACCATGAAAACAGTTGAACAAATTGTCATGTAAAGAAAGACTGTTTTAAAGGAGGAAAGTCTATTTTAATTTATGTCAAAATGTCAAAAGGTTACGCTACTTCCAGTTAACTATCTAAATGTTCCTTTTGATTCCCAAATATCAGTAAGTAATGAAGGCTCAATTTGGTTGAAGAATGACAGAAAACCGGACCTCGTTATCTTGGGAGACATGAGTATTGAATGGATGCATTTTTCTATTATACTAGCCATCACTAATGGATCTTCTCAGATGAGCACAATAAATATTATCCCTCCTAGGAACTTTGCACGTTCCACTAGTGAGCATCTGCTATATTCAGAGTGTAAGGAAATATAAACACATTTTCTCCATACAAATTTCTTAGCACTATTAACATTAACCGGATATGGTCGGTGTTTGGTGTCTTTTGCCAGAGGTCCAGAGTGATTCTAATTTAATCCAAGACATCCAAGAAAAATACCAAGAAAATTCAAATATTTTGTGTCACTATTGCACTTTTTAAATTGCACTGTATCTGACCACTGCATTTTTTTCTCCTTTTTTTATTGTTCTGACTGCAGATTTTCTACACTTGTTTTCAACTGTATTTCTAGTCTAGGTAGCATAGTCTAGATTCAGACCTGTTGAATCAAGTCTGTTTTGTTACATTTGGGCAGTAAACAAGCCATCTTACATTAAAAGGGGCACCTCTGTAACTCTGTGGCAGAAGAGTGCGGATCCAGCCTTGTATGAGCTCTAAATTGCTGGAGGAAGGTGCATTGTGTTCTTTTCTATTGGTAAATTAGCTTAAAACTGTTTAATTTCACCTGTATTAAAGCCTTGCATTTGCTCATCACCATGCAACAGGGTTTAGCAGTGCCCTATATAGATGCAAATGCCTTGAAACACAATTTTCCCTAGACAACTGTCAATGGAGCCCTCACAAGCTTCTCTGGTGCATTAAAGGCAACTTAGTTGTGCACTGAGCAGCGTTGTCACACCTATCATCCACAACCCTCAGTTGAACAACCCTTGATTGTCCTAGGGCAACAACTGGTCAATCTAGCCCACTCCCTTCCCAGACAGCTTGATAGTTCTAGCACAAAAACTAGCCACTCTGGCCTCCTTTCCCTAAGACCTCATACTGTAAAAATGCGCTATAATGGACAGGCAGTTTCCCCATCATTTCTCTGGACAACCTGACTTGTCATGGGAATACTGAGGCAATGTAGTAATTACCTCATGAATACTGACAACCATTTATTTTTAAAGCAAACAAATACTATACATGAGAGATGTAAGTACACTATGAAATTGGAATCATTTTAATCATGTAATAACAAACTACCAAACAGGTTGTCATTTCACACTCTTCACCTCTAACACAAACTAAATACACAACTCATAGAGCCACTTATGCAGAGTTACTCACTAGACGTTTGCCAAAATTTCAGAGACCTCCTAAATGTAAACAAAGTACACATGCTGTTATGTGAATAGAAACCACTACAAATAATAACACATACAAGCATGTCCCAATAAATAAGCCCCTAAGCCAAAACACTTCTAAATCTAATGTCTTGGTCATAGGCGACTCCACAGTGAGACACACAGATGTTCCCCTCACTAGGCTGGACAAGGAGAAAGTCATATTCAGCTGATATCAGGTGTCAAGATCTGTCACACCACGCGTGCACTCAAGTCACTCAACAAGTACCATTATGAAACAAGTACCATTATGACTTAGTCATAGTCCATGTTGGGGTGAATGATATGAGATATACACCTCTAGACTATATGAAGAAAGCCATAATGACTGATGTCTCAGACTGTGTGTCCCAGGCAGGTATGACCCTAGCCCTATGCAGCATTCTACCTCCTCCCAGGATGATGCCACAGTATAAATAAAAAATGGTTGAATTCAACAAATTTACCCTGAACTACTCTCCAACTAAGATAGAATTTAGACAGGTTAGTAAATAGGGAATATAGTCCTCTTGAAGTGGACAGGAACCTTGAGGGAATTGGTGAGTTGAGGTATGGTTCTGCCAAAACCTATTTCTGTCATTATGCTGAACCCATTGATACACATAGAGAAGCCTCTAGCTCCAATGTCACAAATGCCCTGATGTTTTTTACCACTGATGTGAATCCTATTATGGATATTATAAGGAAGAACTGGCGGGTATTGACCGTGGATTCTATGGTAAATGAAGTAGTAGGGGAAAATCTCTCCATTATGTTTAAGAACAAATGCAACTTAAAAAGAATACTATGTTATCTCAGAGACCAGAGACAGAGCTAGACAATCTGATAGTATGAAAGGTACCAACCCTTGTGAGGGTTGTAATTTCTGTGGTTATTTTTATACCACAGGGATTTTTGTTCACCCTGATACCGGTCAACAGTTTTATTTTGATGTAGAAGCTAATTGTAAGACCCTACATGTAGTTTATTTGGCCAAGTGTGTGACCTGCAGATCATTTTACGTCGGTAAAATGGACAGGCCACTCACGGATAAAATTAGGAAGCATGTTTATAATATTAGAATTCTTCCATGGAAGGTTGGGCACCAGGCTGGCAACTCAATACCGTAAAACACCACTGCCAGTCATGAGTGGACAGGTGATCCACTGTGGCAACCCCTAACCGGGAAAAAGCCGAAAGAAGAAGAAATTTATAATATTAGAATTAAAATCACTACCAGTGCCCTATCTAAATATGCTATGGCCCAAGGTGATGACCACATTTCAGATTTTTGGTGGTAGATCTGGTTAAGCCTACATACAGTCAGAGAAGGGGACATACGTAACTTGACAGAGTGTGAAGAAGTCAAGTGGATTTTGAGGCTTAGAGCAGACCGTGGAATGGGTCTGAATGAGAGGGCTTCCATTAACCCCATGTTAAAATCTACGAAGTTAACTATGAAGTACCCCTGAAATTATATTAATGTATTTCATAGCCCCTATGTGCATATATTAGTTGTTTTCACATATATATGTATATATATATATATATATATATATATATTTTTTTTATATCTACAGTTTTTTGTGTTGTGTGTTGTAATGTTGAAGGTTGCACTGTCACTTTAAATCAGTAGATTGCTATTGTTTAATATGAACTGATTGGTTCATTAAGACTATTTAAATGGCTGCAGACCAGTATTTGCTTGATGGTCTGAAGAAGCTCCTATGTGAAAGCCCTTACCTATTGTGAAATAAAAGGATTTTATATTTTTTCATGGTGGATTTGTTACATGAATTCCATGGTTTGTGGATTGCTACTGATTTTGGTGACTATTTGCTTCTTATACTTGAGCAATACCACATTTGCTCTTCACAGCGTGTTACTGTGGTTATTTTATTGAATTCAACAAATGGCTTAGCTTCTGGTGTCAGTCCAGGGGTATCCAGTATCTATTAGCTTGGGATGACATGGTTGCCAGGCCACACTGCTTTGCCAGATATGGTCTGCACCTCTCTCCTCTAAGCTTTTGGATAGTGGCAAAGGTGCTTGCCTGCCCCATAGTGCCTTTTTTAGGCAATGTCAAAACAACAACATTTGCAAAGTAACAAAATCCACATGAGGCAAACTCAAGGTTTTACTGCTTAATACTAGAAGTCTAAATGTGAAGCTGTACTTCCCAGAAGCACTCCTCACCTTGGAAAATGCTGACATCTGTGCAGTCACTGACACATGGTACAAGTCTAAGGACAGCACCCCAGCTGTGCAGGGCTATAATGCCTTCCACATGTTCAGACCTTAAAATGAGTATGAAAGAACCAAAGCTGGAAGGGTATCTATCTTCATTAAAGCCAAGTGCACCTTGAGACTGGTCAAACTGTATGCGTCTTTCGAACTACTCCATGTCCAACTACCTCCAGGCAAAATACCCTGCCATGTCATTGTTATCTATAGGTACCCACCATGAACCAAGAAAAGTACACCACCTACCTTGACTTACTGGAATCACTCTCCATAAAGCCCAACACCTTAGTCATGGGTGATTCCAAATATTCTTCCTGCAAGTGGGTGACATATATGAGTGCAAACATGCCCACCCAGGGGTTGCTGGACTTGATTAATTCAAATGTCCTGGAACACATAGTTTGCATCCTCACAATGGGCTCAAATGTCCGAGACATAGTACTCACCAACATGGGGAGTCACTGCACTTGCCCTTGTGTAATGCCTTCCTTGGTAAGAATGGGCCATAAAACTGTCTCATTTGAAGTAACTATTGGACCTGACACCCCAGCAGGAGCAAAAAAAAACTGAAGATCTTTCAAAAGCAAACTTCAGACTACTAAGTGATGGTATATAAAGTTTTATACCCCCTGCATTCACAGACAACAATGACTCCTATGCAAAAGTGTACTCATGCCCTGTACAAACACTTAAGCAGCTGTATAGACTTGGTTGTACCTGACCAGATCAAAACCACATCCTCCCAAAAATAGAAGCCGCCCTGGCTGACCTCAATTATAAGCAAGTTGCATAACAACAGGAAGAAACTGATGCCCAAGAATAAGATGGAACTGACTCAGCAGAGGAAAAATTCCTTCCTCAGCTTGAACAAGCAAATCAGAAATCTTGTGAAATCCTCTAAAGCTAATTATGAAAGTGGAATAGTATCCCTAGCTAAGGATAAGCATAACGCATTCTTTAATTTTGTCTGAAACCTAAAAGGGAATGCCCAGCTTTGTGCAGAACTGGTAATAGATGGTACGAGTCATACTGCACTTGAGAAACTTGCCAACCTGCTAGCCAACAGATTTGATGCAAACTTTACCCCCCAAAGCATACCTGACACCAGTCCTCTGCTAAGTACCTCTAGAGATCAGGTTTTACCTGAGCTCTCCAAGCCCAAAAACATGGCCTCAATGGGACTAGATAACATCCTGGGATGCTTACTATGCAATCTAAAACAGGACCTAGCAGACCCACTCAGCGTTCTCTTTAACCATAGCCTGAGAAATGGCTTTGTTCTAGCACACTGAAGATCAGCAGCAGTAATCCACTTGTACAAATGGGGGCCATCATCAGACTCTGGGAAGTATAGACCCATAAGTCTAACCAGTCTCATCTGCAAGCCCATGGAAAGAATTATCATGGATCTTATCAACAAGGACATAGGTGACCTTCAAACTTTAGACCCATCCCAATCTGGTTTGTTAAAGGGTAGATCATGCTTTTTAAATCCAGTAGACTTCTTCAAGAAAGTCACCAAAGCCCTGGATGAAGGTAAGACGGTGCATACCGTCTATCTTGACCTGGCCAAGGCTTTTTACACAATCCCCAGTTTGGTATCATTGAAAAACTCTCTCAGTTGTGGATTAACCCTTATATCACTAGATGGGTATGCTCACTGACAGAACACATACTATCAAATTGGTGACAGCACCTCTACCAGTAGACTCAATCACTAGTGGCATACCACGAGGTTCTGTGCTGTGTCCTTTATTGTTTGTAATCTACTTCTCAGAAGTTAAGGCCAAATTAGATGGCCTTTGGCTTACCAGGTTCACTGATGATTGCAAACGGAGTCTCCCAACAATGTTAACATACTACAGGAAAGGCTAACACAGGTTTCAAAGCCACTTTTTAAAACTAAACTCAGAAAAGTGCATTATTATTCCCTTGGCAAATTACAATTCCCTGCTAACTACAGTATTGAGAGCACTCCCCTAAGTTCAAACCCAATGGTGCAAGACCTAACAACATTGGTAGACAGCAATCTGAACTTCAACCACCAAGTTTTCACTGTGGTAATGAAAGCATTCAGGGCATTGCATCCAAGTCTAAGGATGTTATAGCCCCACTGTACTCGACCCTCATCAGATCATTAATAGAGTATAATGCTCCCTTTTGCATGTACCTCAACAGATACCTGCAGACTAAACACCCTTACAATGTACTCTGTATCATACACGCCGCTGAGAGGAGATTTCTGCCTGGCCTACAGGGCAGTCTCTGACCCTGCCCTGATGAATATGCTTCACATCTGCAAATCTAATGGCACAAAAATCACTCGCTCTAGAGATCTTAACCTAGCCTGTGCCATTAACAGAACATGCTGGAGAGACAAATATGTCTCCAAGAGACTGCTGCTCTTCTGGAACAAACTTCCAATTCATGTGAAGCTCCTCACTGACCCTCTTCAAGTGCATCCTGGATAAATGGATGGCACCTGTGTCCCTCATGGATGGGAGTCAGTGTTGACCACAAAATATGTTCACTTAATAAGGACAAATGGGGGAACATGGGATTAACATGGCTAGGCTTGTAAAGGCTCAAGGGCAGCTAGCATAGTAACCTCCTATGAATCTATAAACAATGTTACACTGCATATATAAACTGATGTCATGTTGTAATATTTCACTATCTGTTTTCTAAATAAGCTTGATAGTATTGTCCATTTCTGGAACAGGTGCACTAAGTAAGCTAATCTTCCTCAGATAACTCATCACATTACATCTGTGAATTCACACAGATAACACTTATAGACAATGCATCCATCCAAATTCTAGATGATGTAAAAATGTGCAGCTGAGAATTAAATAAACAATGCCCTTCTCCCTGGAAAAAGAAGCTATTGCACTGAAAATCAATAGTTAAATATAAAGAATCCCCTTCCCCAAATTATTGAATACATTTTGTTAGATCTTTAGTTTTGGCCAGAGCTCCTGAATAATACCTTCCCTCATTATAGCTAATTGGCTATGCTACTCTCTCCAGATATATGTTTTATTTTTCCTTACCCCTGTGGCCTATGTTGTGACTGAAAAAGATCTGAAAAGGATCAGTTCACTTATCTAGTTAACACATTTAAAGGATCACATTAAAGATAAGACTATCAGAATGAGTGCCTCTCCATTCCATGATGTTGTTACAAATGGCTTTTCTGCTTACCAACAATGTCAGACTGTCCAACTTTCGTAGTTTAAAATATCTCATCTGAAATGGTTTATAAACTACTTCATCTGCTTAAACTGGGATCAGTTTCAACTGATGTTTCGACATAAATTTCTGAAAAACCAGTGCTTCTGTCGTTGCATACTCACAAGCCATTCAGTTAGTACACAAAGGTGGAATCTCAGCTGCAGTAAACGTCTACCGCTATTGCGATCCTTTTTTATCAATTAAAATCTTAGGGGAGTGTGTCCATTCACAATAATCTGAACATTCACGCAGGCATAATCTCACTTTTCACATTAATTACACTTTCAGAACCGGCTGACTGGCAGCACCTGTTGAATATATTTGAATATAAAAGCTGATTAAGTTTTTTTATTATTGCACTTTCTAAGGCACGGACAACTGTCAATCTTTTCAAATTACTGAGAATACTTGACTGTTTCTGTGTCTTAACTTAGTGCAATTAAGTGCTTTTCAAGATTCCTAGACAGAACGTATCAGTTTGTTATATGGACTGATGTTGCCACCTATCATTTCCTCTCTCTGTTTCAGTAGAAACTCTGCAAGGCTCAGCTTTTTGTCATTTTGTACTTAAAACCTTCATCAGCAGCATGCCACTTAAGTGTGGTAAAGCATAGTTAATGCAATATACTAACAGAATAATATTCTGGAGAGTTGGGTCTAATCCTTCAGAATTGTTTCACTTTACATATATATATATATATAGTTAAAATGCATGGGGCTTGATTGCGATTACTGCAAAACTAAATATGTGTTTTTTAGAGTAAATACCATCTACCTCACATGAAAATATTTCTTGACACATTAATTGAAAGATTATCTACAAACTCCATAGAATCTACTTTTTCCCTCATTATTTTAAAGTTTGATGTGCAGGTAAATACAGTTGTAAGAATAGGTGAATTCTACATCGCCAAAGCTGTTATGTCTAACAATGCCAGCATGTCCACAGCTATCACAAACTTCCTTCTTTCTTTACTATACTCTTTGTAGCTGCTAACTAACTTTTAGTCTCCATTCATGCATAAACCTGCAAACCTGCTAGGCCACAACAGGAGAATTACCATTAATTATCCCTCTGTAACTTGGCAATGGTTGCATTTGAGAAAATGTGTGTCCTCAACACTGGATAAATTTGCTCGTAAATTGCTCAGACCTGCCAAACACCCTTCAAAGTGATGGTTGAAGTTCAGCTGGTTTTCGGGTTAGCATTCCAAAACCAAAACCAAAACAAACATGGTGATACAACATAACACTTTATCTACCAGTATTAGAAAAAAATCTTAACAAATGTGCCTTAAAATATTTTTCAAAAGCTGCTGGCTCTTGCACTCAAGATGTTAGTATGGCAGTATGGCTAGGAGTTTAAATAAAAAAACTTCACTTCCTAGAAGCTCTCTTGTCCCAAGAGAATGCTGACATTTGTGCAGTCATTGAGACATGGTCTAAAGCCACAGAGAGCACACCAACAGTGCAAGGTTATAATGCCTTCCACACATTTAGACCAGATACTTCACAGGCAAGAACTAAAGGTGGAGGTGTCACTATTTATATCAAAAATAAATATACTTCAAGATTGGTCAAACAGAACAATGCACTTGAGCTGCTCCATGTTCAAATCACCACAGGCAAAATCCAATACCACTTCCTTGCAAGCTATAGGTCCCTTGGATGACCCAGGAAACCCATACCCATGTATTTAAACTTATTGTAAACATTCACCACCCAACCCAATACCATATTCATGGGTGACTTTGATTACCCCATTATTAACCGGGAACCCTATATGACACCAAATGTACATGCACAGAGATTCCTCGATTTTGTAAACACAAACCCTTGGACCAGATAGTCAATTCACCAACCAGGGGTGCAATCATACCGGATCTGGTCCTCACTAACATGGGAGAATGCTGCACAACCCCTACTGTAATGTCTTCCCTGGACAAAATAGTCTTCTTTGAAGTATATATAAAACCTACATCCCCAGCTAAACCTGGAATATTTAGGAACTACTTTAAGGTTAACCTCCTGCTATTAAGTGATAACCTGGCAAAATATCAAGCCCCCATAAAACCTGAGAATATGGCTGCCTATGCAGAACTGTTCACAGAAATCCTGTACAAGCATTTTAATAGCTGCATACAGGCAGCTGTACCCACCAGGAAGAAGTACAGGACGACTAACAAGCCACCCTAATGGAATCACAAAATCAATAGGCTGTATAACAGAAGGAAAAAATCATGGCAGAAATTAGGAGGTGCAGCACCAAGCAGGATAAAAGCACTCTCATCAAACTAAGCAAACAACTCAAGAGGACAAATACAGTCTACTAAAGCCAAATTTGAGGTAAGTTTGGCCTCCCAGGCCAAGGACAACCACGAAGGATTCTTTATCTATGTCCGCAGCCTCAAAGGCAATACACAACTGTGTGCAAAAATCATTGTAACTGGAGCTACCTATACTGAGCCAGAAGATAATGCCAACCTCCTGGCTGATAAATTCAGCTCCACTTTTACCTCTCTCTCCCCATCAACCTTCCCTCAGGAAATGCCATCACATAAAACTCATCCTACTATCACTAGGGAACGGGCCCTTAATGCTCTCTCTAAGACCAAGAATGCTGCATCAATGGGCCCAGACAATATCCCAGGATGTCTTCTAAATAGCATGAAACATGACCTATCAGGGCCTCTGGCATTACTATTTAACTGTAGCATTCAAACAGGCTTTGTGTCTCATGAATGGAAAATGACAACTGTCATCCCTCTGCACAAAGGTATGCCATCTACAGACCCTGGAAACTACAGACCCCATAAGTCTTACTAGTCTTATATGTAAAGCCATGTAAAGAATTATCATGGAGCTGATCAACAGAGATACAGTAAACCTCCAGACATGGGACTCAACCCATTTTGGTTTCATCAAGGGCAGATCATGCCGACTCAACCTAGTGGAATTCTTTGAGAAAATAACCAAAGCAATGGATGAGGGAAAATGGTTCACACTGCCTACCTTGACCTGGCCAAGGCATTTGACACAATACCCCACTCGGACACTGTTGACAAACTCAATAGGTTAGGTACAAACTTGGATGTCGGTGGATAGCCAACTGGCTCACAGACAAGACCCAGGAAGTTAGAACTAATGAGTCTCTCTCGACAAAGAGGCCAGTCACAAGTGGAGTCCCTCAAGGGATCAGCCCTTGGACTGCTTCTTTTTGTCATTAACTGCTCAGAAGTCAAGGGCAATGTCAGTGGTCTCTGGCTAACTAAATATCCAAATGATTGCAAATTAGGAGCTGTCATTGAATCCCACACTGACACAAATGTTCTGCAGGAGGGGCAGACCCAAACAAACAACTGGTGCCAGAGCCATGGACTAAAACTAAATGACAAGAAATGCATAACAGTATCCTTTGGGAAGTCATCCATCTCTGGTAACTATCATATTGACAACACACCCCTTAGAGCTGACCCAGTAGTCAAGAACTTAGGGACACATGTAGATAGTAATCTAGCCTTTGACCATCATGTGTCTACAGTAGTGAGGAAATCATTCTATGTTGTGCAACTTATAAACAAAGATATGGCATCTTAGTCCAAGGAAGTTATTGTTCCACTGTATTCCGCATTCATCAGACCCATCCTTAAGTACAATACTTCCTTTGGTATGTACCTAACCAGGCATATCCAACAAGTGGAGCATCCACAGACGTTCCCCACTAAAAGAATACAGGACATAAAATATACTATGCAGACTGCTTCAAGGCCCTATCCCTGTATTCTGTCTTCTACAGGCTTTTGAAAGGGACGATCTATGCCTGGTATACAGGGCACTGTCAGACTCCACTTTGGTCAACCTCTTGCATATCCACAAAACAGAACCAGAATTACCCATTCTAAAGATTTAAACTTTGATATAAATAGGACCAGCTGGAGAGACGGGTATCTATCCAACTGACTACCCCATCTATGGAACAGACTCCTCATCCATGTGAAGCAGAGTTCCTCTCTAACCCAATTCAAGTGCAACTTGGACAATTGTATGGGGAACTGGAAATTCATCCCTGGTTTGGCAACTATGTCTCTAATGGGCACAAGCAACCTGTAAATGGTTCATCTGCCAGACCCCTGCTTAAACTCATCATCAGAACTTATCAGAGATTTGGGATGCATGGCTAGGCTTAAAAAGACCCTTGTGGTTGCTAGCCTAGTAAACACCTATGAACCTATAAACCTATTAGTGAAAATGTTACTCTCTAATTCATTGAGAAATTGTGTACATAGTTTGCTACCCTTTATGTTGGCTTGCTTTCTTATTTATGTATTTATTTATTTACTTCCATTTCTGACTGGGGGTAATCCAAATGAGTTAAAAGCCCATTTTCATTGGAGGCCAAGGGAGAAAAGCTGCACAGTTTATGCAGCAGAGGTAGCAAAAAAAAAAAAAAAAAAAAAACAGCTGTACACTGTTTTCTATATGCTTTCATTAGTGTCAATTACAAAATATATGCAATTAAAAGAAAACATAAGTAATGAAGTTACAAATAGATACATGAACAGAATATGGCAGCAGTTAAATATAAGGTTTCCACATCAAATTCATCCAAGAATGAAGTCACGGGCAGCAGTACAGATCTGCATGCTTTCTGTTGGGGGAAGAGTTGTATAGACCAACTGTTTTGGACATCAACTGTAGTGGGCAATATTCCCTACATAGCAAAACATGGATTACAGACAGTACAGTGTGACAGAGCTAGTTTACAACGTAAAAATGTCTCCAAAAATGGACATGAGTATTTGCCAGAGATAAGTGGGATGAGGGTCTGGCCAACTTTGTGGTAGGGGTCTGTGTGCTGCTTTTGGCAAATTGCCACCCATCATAAATCCCAGAATCCCTGGATCAATAAGCTACTGTCCAGTCAGTGTCCAGTTGACCAGCTTGGGTTACCTGGGAGAGTTCTATTGAGCAAAACCTGGACATAAAACCAATCAACCTGCCAAATATGAAAAAGGAATGCTACATTCAATATAGGTTCACTGACAGTAAAGAAGACTTGATGGAAAGGAGATGGTTGGACAGCCTCTATATCTAGGATACAAGAAAGAATGGCAGTGCAAGAAAGCCACTTGAACTGAGGTCCAGAGTCTACTACCTAGGGAAGGGCAGACTAGAAATGGTGTGGGAAACATGGTGAGGAAGAAGTTTCAGAAGACAGTGGGAGATATAATCAGATTTGGTGACAGATTCATGGCAATCAGACTCAAGTGTAACGACTGTGGACTATTCATAGTTTCAGCCTATGCCCCTCAGCAGGGGTGTGATAGCAAAGAAAAGAGTGCATTCATACAGCAGCTGCAGGACCTACTAGACAAAGCAGGACAAGATGAGTTGGTGTTGATAATGTGGGACTTGAAAGCACATATAGGGAGAGTGAGAGAGAACAGGATAGGACGACTGCCTAGGTCCACATGAGTGGGGAAAAGGAAATAAAGGAGGAGGGGCCATTCTAGAGTTCGGTCTGGCAAATGAACTGATAATAGCCAACACATGGTTCAGAAAGCAAGACAGTCCGATCATCACCTACGAGAGTGGTGACCATGCAAGTCAGGTGGACTTCCTCCTAGCAAGGAAAGGGCACCGGGGTAGAATCAGTGATTGCAAGGTCATCCCCAATGAACAGCTGACCCACAGCATAAACCAGTAGTTACCACAATCAGCTGCAATCTGTGGTCAGAGAAGGTACCAAGTCTGAGACGAGGCTGAAGACCTCAAAATTGACTGGAGAGAAATCATAAGACTATAAGGAAATACTCAGGGTTCTAGCACCTCAGAAAGAAGAGAAAATGGTGGAGTTGAAGAAGAATGACAGTGCTGCAAAACAGAATTTTGTGAGGACAATAGAAAGGATATGGGGCCGAGGTACGTAAGAAAACTAGAGATGGAATGCGGAAGTCCAGAAAGTTATCAAAAGAAAGAAAAGAAAGACAGAGTGGGAGATAGAAAAGACAGACCAGGCTAAGAAGGAATACTGGTTGGCTAACAGAGAGTCTAAGACAGCAGCTGCAAGAGAGAAGAGCACAGTACCGGGGCACTCTACCAGCTTATGGAAAGTAATTCACTAGGCAGCACAAATAAATTATATCAGGTCTCAGGGCAACAGAAAATAAATAAGATAATCATCAGTCATTCATAAGAGATGCCAGCAATAACCTTCCCACCAGTACATGGGATATCAAAGGCAGACAGAAGTACTTCCAACAGCGTCTTAATGAAGAAACCACCACAGAAATTGAACTGTCCTAGACACAGCATGCAAAAAAAAGAGAAAACTGACAACAGACGTAGTATGAAAACCATAATTTAAAATCAGGGAAAGCAGCAGGCTCAGATGACGTAATGGCAGCTATGATCACGATATTAGATGAGTTAGTGGAGAAATGGTTCCCGAGGGTACTCATAGCGGTATGGAGAGAGAGGTGTATCTCAGATTACGGGAGAATAAGCATACTAGTGCCAGTGTACAAGAACAGAGAGGACATCCACAACTGTGGGCAGTACAGAGGTATCAAAATTCTGTCACACTACATGAAGGTCTTGGAGAGGGTGATTGATAAACAAATGCACAGACTGCTAGATGACAGTAAGATGGGAGATGAGCAGTTCAGATTCACATCAGGATGCAACACAACCAACTCAATGCTTGCAGTGACACAGATACTTTAACAGAAGCTAGAGATGAGGAAAGAGTCTGGCTTGGTAATCCTATACTTAAAGAAAGCATATGACAATGTCCCAGGAGAGCTGATTTGGGCCATCCTGTGATGGTTCAAAGTCCCAGAAATTGCAATTAGCCCACCAGGAACTTGACAGCGGTGCTAGTAGTTTCTTCAGTGTGGCTCCATGAAAGATGACGTCATTCCAACAGATCACTTTTGGTGATCTCGCTCCCTTAAATAAAAACAGTAGCTACAAACAAGTTGGGGACTAAAACCTGCTAAATATTGGATGAACAGCACAAAAACTACTAAAACAGAATTAAAGGTAATAACAGTAGAGAGACTTGCATTCCAAGGATTACGGAGGCAAGACAGCATGCCTTACAGATGCAAAAGATAGCGTGGATTATCATGAAAGCTACTGTGGCAGACAATCAGAAGTGATTTCTGTGATTTGGTACCCAGTTTTTAAGAGCTAAACCCCAGTAAGTCCTTATCCTTGTATTTGTTATCAAGAATGGAACAAAGCAGCATTCACTACTAATGGAGACCGAATCAGAGGTTTTTCTTAAAATATGGTAGAGACAGCAAAATGCTTTACTAGGCTATATAAAATGACCTAGAGTTTGGAGCAGCTTATAAAAAACTGCAGTCAGCAGATGCATTTCAACTCTGTTATACAGGGTTAACTAAAGAACAAGTTTTAGCAAATCAGCAATCATCTTAACTTTGGACACAGTTGTCAGACAATTAATGAATATGTCCTTTTTCCTCATATTTTCTTTCATTAGCCTTTTATTTAGGTCAGATTTTGTTCTTAAACTAAAAAATGGTGTTGGAAATAAATGGTCATGCAAACTGGCACATTAATTATAGTACTCTGGGTGTTTTTCAATTCACAGAAAAAAAAAAATAATGCATTATAGAAGTATGTAAAATCACCAAAGTTAAGAAACGGTCATTCATTTGCAGCACAAGCTCAAAATAACCCATTCAGTCCCTCATTTCCTTGACTTACTCTTTTTATTAAGATGGTATAATAGGAAATAATGCCCCATATGGTAAACATTACACATTTGGTCATGTCAGAAACCCACAAATATGCCATCACCTTTTCCAATTTACATCAGGCTGTTTTTGTTTCCTTTTAATCTTTCTTTCCAAATGTTCAACGTACTAAAATATGTAAAGTGAAATGGAAAAAAATGAGTTCACAAGACTGGATATTTTAACGCAAAGTATGCAGCATTTTTCATTTCTGAATGTTTTGCAGCTTATGGATACATACAAAAATACAAAAAGGTGAAGACAAATACCCATAAAGATAACATGCATGCATTCATTTTATTACTGATGCCAATAACTATTCAATCAGACCCTCTTACCAAGCACATAGATAAACAGATACAATACACAGCCAGTAAAAAAGTGCCTAAATCTCGCCAAAGTTTCTTTTATAATACTCAAACTCTGTCTCAAGTCAATAATAATCCAGTCTGTTCTATCGTTACCATTATAAACAATGGATAAATAAAGAGGTAGATCTCAAAATAGATTAGAACCCAATTTTGTAGATCTCAAAATAGATTAGAACCCAATTTTTCAAATACCTGTCCCCTAAAAAATGACAAATATACTACTGTACCACAGGCAGAACTGTACAGTTATCTAGCATTCCCACAGGTACGTAGTCAGATCTTTCAAATAGTCAACATTAAGCATACTGGAATGGCTAGACAATACATAAATTGCATAGTTGTTTTGTTCTTCTGAATGATAAAATGCTAATTTCTGTTCTCTTGGCTCTATCTTTTAGAATGAATACTAATGTGTTTTCTTTTGTCCCTGTCTGTCGTTAGCTCTCAGTAATGCACAAAGTTTTTTTCTCGAGTCATTAGCTTAGGTTAACATTTTTTCTCTGATTAGTTACCTCTTGCTGAGCTTCATCACAAATATATAACAGCATATGGTTTGCTTTTATCAGCATTACTATCTAGCTCATGTTCCGCAATCTGCATTAAAAAGTAATAATAAATAAAAAATAAAAAATAAACAATATTGTTAGAATGGTTTACTTGGATAACTTTGCAGGAAATATTTTTTCATTAAATAATTGGTCATCATCTTGAAAGAGTTTCTTTAAGTAAGTCGGCAGAATGCTATCAGAATCTTGAAACCCATAATCCTGAAAAAAAATACTGAAAGAACAAGACGCCGAAGACCACACGGTATAAAAATCTTACCGAATTCCTCTACCAGTGAGAACTCCGAAATGTGTGCAAACGTAGGTCCTGCTCAGGAACAAGTGTCAATATAGGTCTGCAAGGAGTCTGACATTCTGGTCTTCAGAAGTGCTGTCTTCTGATATTACAGCCTAAGAATTATGGGTTTCAAGACTGCAGGCTTCAAGACTATGACAGTAAACCCAAAATATCATATCACCAAACCACAAATGACTGATCTCAATAACTGATACTCAAAACATACCAGAAAAAAAGAAAGAAAACGTTTTTTTTTTTTTTTGCAGGGGGCAAGCTCCCCATGGATTGGTCTTTGCCTGCCACATACAATGGGGAAAGGACAATATTCCTACAACCTGCAGTACTGAAATCTCACACAGGAAAAACTGGTGCAGTCCAATCAGCTAACAATCGATCAATGAAATAATGTTTCCTCTTAATGTCGGTGATATTGTAGTTGAGGGCCTTACCAGTTCATTTCGCGCAGAAGTGGGCGTGTTGCAAATTGAGTGACAACCCGGTCTGCATATTTAATTTGCTCGTGCATATATGATATGAAAATATTAAATGTACACAAACGTTTAATACAGTATCGCCCAGGAAAGCCGTTCTTAGTAAAAGATCCTGCCAATGATACTGCGGAAGAGTCGGCTGTGACACCTGCACCAAAAAAAAGAGTCCATTTGGAGATTAATTGGGACAGTGAACCATCGCATTCTGACTCTGACAAAGAGAGCTATAATGCTACACAGTAAAAAGCCCGATGACGTGTTTTCACGGTTTTGTTTCTTTGCTGATTTTAGTATATATTATTAGTGCAATAAAACTTGTCAATTACAGATGTTAGTAACAGTTTACTGTTATATTTACTGTCATATTACAATGTCAGTGCACTTTTTCTTCGGTTGTACATTCGGAGGGAATGCATATTCATGAATGACATATCACAGGGGTGGGTTTTGGACGGAGCTTGCTACTGCGCATCTGGTGAGGCCCTCAATTACAATATCGCCTTAATATCTGTATCCTAAATATACATATTTATATTATATATTTATATCTATATACATATATATATATATATATATATATATATATATATATATATATATATATTATATACTTTTTGAACTTCTAAATATAAAAAAATAAAATGAAAAGGGGCTGCAACAACAGATACACTTTTAAATATTGAAATAAATAAAAATACGCAGACTAAAAACAGATAATTAAGCTTTCGTTCTTTAAAGGTAGTAGAACTTCTTCAGAATGCAATACATTTGAATGACAATATGATAAAAACTAAGATACATACCATGTGAGAGAACATTAGAATCTTATTAATGCTTATATACATTAACCAATGAACTAGCAGTATACATTCAAACTGAACAAAAGAACACTTGTAAAACTGAATATATGCAAACTAATCAGTTAAACCATCTCAGAGCACATTTTATGTTTATATTTTCATTTAAACCAGGGGAGGCTTCAGAGTTCAACAGGAGCTGCCACTTAAGTTCCTTTAGTTCCAAGTAGGTATCTGTATTACCAAAGAAAACACCAACCTGTTCCAACACCAAAAACTGAAACTTAACAAAATTAGCATGTCATACTATGTTTAGCAATAGCATTGTTCATGTTCCTAGACCTAATAGCCCCCAAATGCTCTTTAATTCTGTCTGACAGTCTTCTAGAGGTTTTCCCTACATAAAAGCTGCTGCAAGAAGAACAAATACCAGCATATACAACAGAAGATGAGTGTTTATAATACTATATATATATATATATATATATATATATATATATATATATATATATATATATATATATATATATATATATATATATATACATACATACACACACACACATATGTATATGTATGGGAGTCCTGCATGTGTTGGTCAACATCTATTAAATTGATCATGTCTGCTTGAGAAGTATGCAAGATTGACAATCCCCTGCTAGGGGAATATTCCCCTTCCCCATGGACTGTGCAATCTTGGAGTTAGAATATTTAATTAGTGGGGAGGGGTGTGGAAAAATTTCATGTACTGAGATTCTTTCTTGGGGCATGTGTGATAGCATTTTGACATTTGGTTTGTTGGCCATCAGTATTTCTGAGGTTAAAGTTTAGGTGACTAAAGTGAGTAGAATATATATATATATATATATATATATACATATATATATATATATATATATATATATACACACACACATACATATATGCCCCCCTTCAGAAGATCATCTCTTCAGAAAGTCGAACTTCAAATGGTTGAGTCCATATGATTGACTTCTTGAAATTTCAAAGCATTTGTATAGAGATCAATCTTGTGACATAGACCATATATATCTGCATGTATGTATGCATGTATATATATATATATATATATATATATATATATATATATATATATATGTGTGTGTGTGTGTGTGTGTGTGTGCGCATGTATGTAGGATACATCAACAAACACACAGACACACACATATCCATACACATCACACATATGCATGGCGTGAGTTCACCACAAAAGTTAATGTGATCTAACTAATGGAATGTACTGCAAAACAAACATTGTAAGATTAAAAAAAAAATCACTGTTTCCAGAATCTAGACAGATGTTTTTACAACAATGCAGGTTGAGCAAAAAGATTTTCAGAAGAATAGTAAGACTAAAACAAGTGACAGCCACGATGGTGCAGCAGTAGCTTTGTCACCTCACAGCAAGAGGTTCTCCCATTTGATTCTTGGTTGGAGCGCCTTCTGTGTGGTGTCTGCATGTCCTCCCCGCGGTTGAGAGGCGTTCGAGCGACATGCATGAATGGGCATGCCTTCGTTGAAGATTGGACGTCGGGGATGGCACCTTGGCATTGTAAAAACCTACTGACAATCATTAGCGGACCAGAGCTCCGCTGTGGTGACCCCTAACCGGGAAAAGCCGAAAGAAAAACAACAACCAAGACTAAAACAAAAATGCCACTGAACACATTCTATCATGGGTTGACCAAAAATTGAAGTACAAATAAATTTTCTTCTACAAATGAGACTCAAAATAAACTGACCACTCAAAAATACATAGACAAGAAGCATAAACTATGAATGTATAGGCTACCTAAAGAGATCGATACACTAATAGGACCAGATGTCTTATTAACTGGACCTTAAAATACAGGGATATCTAGCACATTTATCATGACATGCACTTGGGAGTGTTTCTGCCCGGGCCTCTGCTGAAAATCGGTTCATTCCAAGTCACACTTTCCCGGTAAACAAATGTTAAATAAAATAAAGTAAATCAATAAATCATAGCTGACTGGAATGCTAAATCAGGAAGTCAAAGTACAACTGAAATAATGGGTTTGTTTGGCCTTGCATTATGAAATGAAGCAGGACACATACTGGTAAAATTCTGTCAAGATAATTCGCTAGACATATCACTCTCTTTCAATAGGGTAAGGGAGTAAGGGAGAACTCTGCATATGGATATCAACAGATGTTCAGTTCCAAAGTCAGACTGACTGGACACTTTGCAGTCTGAGATGGAAGAGTGTTTATACAGTCAGCAAAAATAAGACCTGGAGCTGACTGTGGCTCAGAATCTTTTCATTACAAAGTTAAGAATTAAAGTAAAGAAAACAAGAAATGCGCCTGTTAGTGAGATATAACCTTAACAATACTCTAAATGAATATGTATTGAGGGTGAAGAATAGATTTAAGGGATTAGATCTGGTTGACAGAGTACCTGAAGAATTGTAGACAGATGTTTGGGATACTATCCAGGAGGTAGCAACAAATATATTTCAAACAGATTAAGAAGACAAAATAACTAGTCTGTAGAAGTTTTAGAAGTGGTTGTGGAAAGAAAAGGGCAATACAGAGTTTCAGAGAACAGCAAGAAGAGATAAGGAGGCATATTTAAATGAACAATCCAAAATCAGGAAGAGTAAATACAATGACAGAGGAAAGGCAAGACGTCTGTTTAAGACTAGTGGCATCATATGGTAAATTTTCAGGTAAAAATGGACATGATAGAAGATCAAGATGGGAGGGACCTAACAGAAGCAAAAGATACTAGTCTTGCTGTTCTTAAACATTATCTTACCTGTACGTGCATGCCTCTGTAGGTGTGTTTAACAAAGGAAATGGAGGTGTGAAGAACAGGAAAGAACTCCATGTGAATATTTGGCTCAAATTAAAGAGTGGAATGAAGGGGTGACTGGAATCTGCAGTGACAAACAAGGCATAGAATACCTGGATAAAAAGAATGAGACAAGAATGCTCCTTTTCTGATCAGCTGAGTGCTTCCCTTTCAGAATAAATATTTAAACTCGCCTCTCTGTCGTATGTGAATGACACAGTGGTGTTCAGTACAATCTGTACACCTGTCATGGTAGGAAGAGGGCATTACTTGGCCAACCACTCTACTGTTAAGACTGACATGGGTTATTATAGCAATAACCCACGCCTGGGTGTGGGTAATGCTAAATTTACCCACGGTTGGCGTGGT